>NC_044002.1:26707802-26715302 GCF_902150065.1 Myripristis murdjan | reverse complement strand
GGATGATGTTGGTGAGCCGCGTCTCAGTCAAGCATATAACGCTGCTTTCCCGATACAGTTTCTGGCCCCGGGTGGAGCAGGATCTGGATTTATTAGCGATGCAAATACTGCTTGTGTCTTTACAAGCCAACATTTCAATACAGAGGCGAAAAAAACAATTATTGCCGGCTACCTGTCGGATTCGCGATCGGAACGAATGACAGCGATGTTTAGTTATAAAACGGGAGCTTCTCATCCTTAAATGTAATTTGCTGAGCCGCGTTCCATGCCGTTGTAAAATCAGTATAACCCGCGGCTTCTCGGGGCTTATTGTTTATGTTTATAGCGTTCGCAGTTCCTGTTTTGTTTTGTAACCCTGCCCACCGATGACGCGGTGGGCCGCGTCATCGGTTCTTTCTCTGGCTCCTGTTTAGCCCCTGCTCGGAGTCGGTGCTTGCCTGGAACCAGTTTGGAACCAGTTTGGCACCAGTTTGGCCCCAGCTCGGGCGGTGGAAAACCAAAAAACTGGTGCTAAGTCAGGCACCGGCTCCGAACCAGCCCTGGTGGAAAAGGGGTATGAGAGCCACTGGTAGGTCACTGCTGCACCCCCTAGTGGCTCAGATGGGTGGTAGCATCTCTTCTTGTTGAGAATCTGTCTGGACCAATCACATGGGAGTTTGATACGATGTTTGTCTGCTGTGTTTGTTTTTAGCTAGCTAACATTCGCCAGTGAACTTTAGAAATTTTTTTTGTTTGTTTCCTAACCTTAAAGACAAACTCAACACTGAATCACAGAAGGCCAAAAACTGCTGCTGTGCTGCCCTCTAGGGGCTGAAACCGTCACTCATGCTGCACTCCTGGACACACCCAGGTGGTGGTGTGTGTGTTGAGTGTGCACCTGAAGGCGCTGTGTGGTATGAAGGTAGATTTGTGTCTTTATTATTCAATCAAAAAAAAAAAGTTGCTTCAATCAAAAAAAAAATATTTTCAATCAAAAAAACTTCACTTCAATCAATCAAAAAAAAAAAAAATTCAATCAAAGAAAAAAAGAGTTCAAATGCAATTTTTTGAGTCTGAAATATTTTTTTGCATTCAAACACTTTTTTTCTTTGATTATTATTATTTTTTTTTATGATTGAAGTGAAGTTTTTTTGATTGAATAATAAAGACACAAATGTCCTGCCCATAATATGGTCCAAACACAAAAAAGATTACTTCAATCAAAAAAAAAAAAAAAAATTCAATCAAAAAAAAAAAAATTCAATTGAATAAAAAAAGTGTTTCAATGCAAAAAAATATTTCAGACCCAAAAAAGTGCATTTGAACTCTTTTTTTCTTTGATTGAATTTTTTTTTTTGATTGAATAATAAAGACACAAATCTACCTTCATATGTGTGTGTGTGTGTGTGTGTGTGTGTGTGTGCTTGGGCAGATAAGCCAGTGGGCGTCAGGCCCACTGGTGAACAAATAAATCCACAGAAACATCAAAAGTATGAACTGAATTTCTCTCTTTCTCTCTCCGCAGCCGCCTGGACGCCAATCACATCTCCAGCGTTCCCATTGGCTGTTTCTCGGGGCTGCGCTCCCTCCGCCACCTGTGGTTGGACGATAACTGGTTGTGGGCGGTGCCGGTGGAGGCGCTGAGCGAGCTGCCCGCCCTGCAGGCCATGACGCTTGCGCTCAACCACATCAGCCACATCCCAGACCACGCCTTCGCCAACCTCAGCAGCCTGGTGGTGCTGTACGCGCACGCACACACACACACACACACACACACACTCATTTGCATTTTTTTTTTTTTTTTGAGGAAGAGACACAAGGAGAGGGTTGTGTAGATCAAAAGTTGCACGAAAACCTCCCACACACACACATTCACTATAACATTTATTTTACAAACTGAGTGAAGCGCTCCCTCCTCCTTCTCCTCCTCCTCCGCCTCCGCCAGGGAAAATAGTCCCGGGGAAATGTTTTACTTTCCACAGCCAGTTATCAGCTGTGTGGTTTGTGAGTGTTGAGGACTTTGTTTGAACATTACTCACATTATTCACATTTTGATTCTGCGTTCTCTAAATCTCTAAATGGTCTAAATGAACGTGTTATTGTAAACTTGACGGTGTGTTGGAGTCTTTGTGCAGCTTTTGAGGAGGAGGGAGAGGAGACAGGAAGATGAAGAGGGAGGAGAAGAAGAAGGGGAGGGAGGGATGAAGGAAAGGAGGAAAGGAAGGGAGGAAAAAAGAGGGAGAAAGACGAGTGAAAGGCAGTGATGGGAGGAAGAAAAGGAGGAGGACGACTTTGCTTCAAGCTGCTATTAGTTTCAATACGCCGTGACTGTGTGTGTGTGTGTGTGTGTGTTGCCCATAAGTTTTCACATGCCGGAGGAGGAGAGGAAGTGCTGAGGGAACCAATGAGCAAGAGGGAAGGATGACAGAGAGAGAGAGAGAGAGAGAGAGAGAGAGAGAGATGATGCTGATAACACATCGCCATCAGACATCCGCCTCTCTCTCCTGCTCTCATAAACAAACTGATTCATTGTTGTCTATATGTGTGTGTGTGTGTGTGTGTGTCTTTCTCTCTCTTTCTTCACTTCTCCGTCTTCTTTCTCCTCCGTCTTTTCTTTCTCTTTGTGTATTCAGCCTCCTCAGCCCTGCACAGCTCAAACTGTCCAAACCTGAGGAACTTTATTTTGAAAATCTACGTTAATTCCCAGCGGGGGTTCGTTCAGCGCATCGATACACACTGATTACAAATTCTGCTGAGTCATCGTTATTGATCTGACGAGAGAAACATCAATCGTGTGAATCACTCTGACTCGATCGAAATGCTTCAAATTGATGCGTTCACAATTCTTAGAAAAATACTGTGAAATTGCAACTTTTTCATGATTTTTAGTTTTATTTTTATTTTTTACCTCATAAGCAGCTTCCCTGCACAGAGCACTTAGAGAGCAGCAGCTCATTTCATAATAACACACAGCAACATGGAGCACCAACACCTTACGGCAGCTAGAGGCTTAAAAACACACGATTAGTCGTATTATTTTTTATTTTTAACTATTTATATTGTTATTGTTATTTGTATATTTTTATTTTGTATTTATTTTTGTTTATTTTGTATTTATTTTGTTTTTATTTTGTACTTATTTTTTTCTCTTTTTTGTTGATTTGTGATTTGTTGTTGAGTTGTAGTATTTGTAGTATTTTTTTAATTTATTATTCTTCTTGTTTTAATGATTATCAATAAAGTAACAGATGAAGACACAGGACTGAAAAAGCCTCAAAGGACAGATGCAGTTTGAGGAAAGAGAAACTTTTTGATCTGATTGATTTGATCCGTTACTGCAGGTGTTTATTATCGGATAAGGAAACAAAATGTGGTTTTAGGTTCTGACTCAAATCCCAGCTCACAAACTGGAATCAAATCGAAACAACAACAACAACAACAACAACAACAACAAAAAGGCTGATAAATCACCAAAATGAATCGATTTTCAGGTAAAGATGCACAAGATTGGTTCAAAATAATTCCAATAATCTCAGAAAATCTATCTATCTATCTATCTATCTTTCTATCTATCTATCTATCTATCTATCTATCTATCTATCTATCTATCTATCTGTACTGTATTAGTAAATCAATTCAACTCTCATCGATTTCTGCATTTCCACTGATTTCAGCTAAAACCCAGACTCTTCTGTGTCTGCAGTGTTTTTGTTTTTACCATGTAGACACCAGTCTGTGTGTGTGTGTGTGTGTGTGTGTGTGTGTGTGTGTGTGTGTAGCGTTGCTAGGAGCCGGTGTTGCAGTAAGTTCAGTCTTAGTAGCTACTAGCCCTGTCTGTCTGCATTAGTGCCTTAATGACATGCAACTCTGTGTGTGAGTGTGTGTGTGTGTGTGTGTGTGTGTGTGTGTGTGTGTGTGTGTGTGTGATGGTATTCAGCGCGGCAGTATTGAAGTCCTCTGTCATTTCTTTTGTCCAATCGGCTTGAAGCTAATTTGCATGAAATTACCCAAAACCTTGAGAGGCCCCGGGCCCCTTTCAGGCACACACACACACACACACACACACACACACACACTCACTCACTCTCTTTGTCCACTTCATTAGTCAATCAGTCGCCCCAGTATGTGTGTGTGTGTGTGTGTGTGTGTGTGTGTGTGTGCGTCTAACCCTGTGTGTCTCTCTCTCCCCAGGCATCTGAACAACAATAGGATCGTTTCCATGGGAACAAGCTGCTTCCACGGACTCCACAGTCTGGAGACGCTGTGAGTCTGAGTGTGTGTGTGTGTGTGTGTGTGTGTGTGGCTCTTTCTTTTCTGCGCGGGGTCAGAGGAGTCAGGGTTGAGTTAGGGTTAGGGGTCAAGGGTTATGGGATGAGAGAGAGAGAGCGAGAGCGGGCGAGCGACACTGAGTTTGAGTGTGAGCGGTGAGAAGACAGACTCAGAGTTTTGTTAACGAGACTCTTTTTTAAAAAGCGATAATCCCTCAGTTCCTGGCTTTTGTTCGTTCTCATTCGGTCTCCGTGTTCGCCGCGAGACTCTCGGCGCTCTGGTGTTCCTGAAGTGCACTTCCCAGAGATCAGCTGTCAATCAAACCGGCGTGGGCGGGGCAGTGACGTGTCCCTCAGCTCAGTGACAGCCGATGATTTTACACACGTCTGATTTTATCGGAGCGTCAAGATGAGAAAAAGTTTCATGATCACCTGACACCAAACGACCGAAAAGAACTCTATTATTACTATTCCCAGAAAGACCCTGGATAATCTCTGAGATTAAAGTAATACGTTTACAAGACAAAAATCACAAATTTATGAGAAATAAAACAGAAAAAATCCGAGATTATAAAGAGAAAAAAAAACTCGGAAAACAGTTTTTCTTTTACTTTTTTTTTTTTTTTTAAATCAAGGAACCACATGGTTTCATTTTGCAAAATTGGATTTCTCACAGTGTCTCTGCTGGTATGTGACTGCAGTAGAAGTAGAAGTACTGTTCCTCTGCTGGTATGTGACTGCAGTAGAAGTAGAAGTACTGTTCCTCTGCTGGTATGTGACTGCAGTAGAAGTAGAAGTAGTGCAGTAAAAATGTCCTGCAGTAAAAGTCCAAAGTGTCTCATGTCAAATGTCTTGGCAGTAAAAGTGACTGAGCTCCTTTTTCCAAACAGTAACTGTGTTAGCTGGGATCTTTTCCAGAGAACACGCTGCACACTGCATGCTTTTAAAGGGGCATTACACTCAACTGAAGTGAGGACCCTGCAGACTCAACTGACACATGTGGAATAAGAACATAATATGAAGAAAACAGCATATTTTTCATCGAATATGTAATTTTTTTTAATCTTAAAATTCCCTTCCAGCCATTTATTTAAGTTAATTAATATTGAATATTTCAGTTTTCCATGAAAATAACATCCCTCAGTGTCTTAAAAATGGCTAAACTCGACTGTAAACCGTCACCTCATTAAAAATGTGCAGATCTATCAATATAAAATAGGCCCCGCCCACCTCCCTAGTGACACTCGATAAGATCCTCCCATATTTGATAATCAATTCATTTTTTTTCAGTGAAACTTACATTCAAATGTGAAGCAGCCATTTCCAGTTGGTTTTATTGATTTTTTCGAAAACAAAACACAAGCAGAAGTCCAGCACGGCGACTGGTGGAGCTGCTGTTAAAAATATGCAAAGCAGCGCCCCGTCAGCTGATGGGATTGGCTCCTCAGGGTGATGACGTCATAACCCAGGCCTGGCCTTTGATTCGCTGCGGTTTCAAAGTGGAGAAACTGCTGATTTCTCTCCTGATACATCTGGAAATGTAAGAAAAACACCACATGAACATTTCGTTTCATTTTCAAACTTGAATTTCATTGGACGGCCTGGTGAAGCGCGGCGTGATCGCCCCCTTCTGGATGTCGACGGCGATGAACGCGTAAATTCATAAACTGTCCTTCGAACTCTTTGGAAGATTATTTTGGAGATATTAAATGTTGCCAGGCCAAAATAGCCTCTGTGTGTGTATCTATCAGTGTGTGTTTTTTCTGTAAGCATTAGAGTGTGTATCTGCATGCGAGTGTGTGTGTGTGTGTGTGTGTGTATGTGTGTGTTTTAGGGGTTATGTTGAGGAATGTGTGTATATAGACATGATGTTTCTGTTTTCTCAGTCAACCAAAGAACCAGGTTTAAATACACAAACGCACACTGCCTTCATTTGGAAATACTTCTCTGTGTGTGTGTGTGTGTGTGTGTGTGTGTGTGTCCCAGTGGCTCCGTGTGTGGCCCTGGCTGTATGCTAATCATAATTGCTGCGTGCACACACAGGCAGCATGTGTTTCTGTGTGTGTGTGTGTGTTACCTGCCCTCCTCCATGCTAAACTCAGCAATAATAAACCCGAGCGCAGAATGTTCATCCAAAACTACACACACAAACATGAGAGACTGCAGGAGAAGGAGAGGAAGAAGAAGATGAATAAACAATGACCATGAGAAAGAAAAAGAAATCGCAACAAAAACGGCTCAGTGAAGTCTTGAGGGAACGCACGAGTTTCCGTGGGACCCCGTCCCGTTCGGTCACAGGCGTTCAGATCCTGGTTTCAACGTGTTTTCACACTCGCTCGTGTTCTGGTTCATGGTTCATGTGCGGCGGCGATGTCCTGTGAATGAAGCCTTCAGAAACCTGAGCAAAGTCACTGCACTTCATTCAAAAATCTGGGAAAAATGTGGATATTATGAGGATAAAAATGCTGAAAACTTTGCAACAAATGAATTAAAATTCAAAAGAAAATGAGCAGAGAATCATGAAAGAGCATCGTATGCATGTATGAATGTATGAATGTATGAATGGATGTATGTATGTAAGTACGTATGTATCTATGTCTCTAAGCATAAATCCAGAACAAGTCTTCGGTCCAATGTTACAGCAACCGATTAAACTGTCTTACTTTAGTTTTGTTCTTTTCTTTCAAATAATGTAGAAGCTTTTGTCTAATAATATATTCTCTTCATTGTTTCTCAAAATTGTTTGTACAGAAACACAAAAAGTTTTCTTTCAAATTTGTATACATCAACATTCCTTTAAATTTTGACTTTGACTTGCTGTGATTCAGACAGGCTGGGCCCACATAAGCCTCGGCTTCCAGCCCAACCCTTTTGGTGCCACATCATCCTGAACAGTGATGTGATGTGACACTATGTACTTCCTTCAAAGCACCAAATAAAACAATTCAATCAATCAATGTTTAAAAAAATGGAACCAGGAATTTAGCAACGAAATACTTGAAAAGAATACTTGAAAAATGATGTGTTTAGTGGTCATGTGAGGGTCTCACAGGCATTTCACTGTGAGCCTTTTTAACCTCCCACTGCAGCAGCTTCACCTCAGGAAAGCGTCAGTGGAGTAAGAGCACTGAGACGCGTCTTTCTCAAGCTTTTCATTTAAAGTGAAATTATATCCTCAATAAATGATGTCCTCCTTTTGCTGAGGACCCCCTGGAAGACCCTCAAAGGGCCCCTGGGGGGGTCCCTGCACCCC
>NC_044002.1:26697802-26702802 GCF_902150065.1 Myripristis murdjan | reverse complement strand
CACACACACACACACACACACACACACACACACGTATAATGACACGGGCACACAGGAATGTTTCCTATGCAAAGATGTTACAATTTGTTTGCTGTTGTAACCGACATCCTCTCCACTGTGTGTGTGTGTGTGTGTGTGTGTGTGTGTGTGTGTGTGTGAGGAATGTCGGTCTCAGCAGTAAAAGTATCCAGTCTGCAGAGCCTGAGGAGGAGAGTTCACACCATGAAACTCGTGTTTTTGTTTCCAGTTTCTCTCATCTTGTTATTTATTTGATCTTTGCTGAAAATTCAAAGCGTGTTCAGACTCACCTCGGCGTGTCGCAGGTGTCGGTCACTTCTGATTTATATTCTCTCTGCAAGTTTGAACGGCGTCTCTTTCACTCTGCCACTTTAAGGTTAATTACCAACATCCACCACTAGGGCGCGCTTCGTCCAAAGGAGCTGTGATGTGCGACAAATTCTGGCGAAAAGGCGTCTAACTTCTGAACGGATTCACACGTCATAAACACGCAGGTCTCCTGTGGCTCAGGACAGACCTGATTAACTTTTCAGGCCCTTCAGTCAAAAGGGGGCGTGGCAGTGGGCGTGGCCTATCACAAAAAGTCACAGAACTTCCCGACGGATTAGCATAGCGCCATAAAATTTTGATACACGATTTGTCCCGGGGCAAAGGAACAACATATTAACTTCTTAACTTGTTTGTTAACTTCCCACACTGCTTGGGCCACGCCCACTTCACCACAGGCCACGCCCACTTATGGTTTCTCCAGCATCTCCAAGGTGGGTCTTGTGGGGTGTCCTCTGACTTGGCATGTGGCTGCCGACAAGCTGGGTGACACGTGGCCACGCCCATTTCTTCACAGGCCACGCCCACTTCCTGTTGTGGTATTTATTACAGATTCTGGACCAGCGATATGAGCTCTACTGGCTTCCTGTTACTACAGGTCAAATTTAACTCGAGGACAAGATGTTCCCTTGTTCCAGGTGTAGTCAGTACGACTGCATATCTGAAATATTTTAGATTAGAAACACAGTTTTACTCTTTGTGCACTCTTTGTGTAATTAAGTTTTACGTGAGGTGCTTTGTAATATTTGACTGCTGAGAGAAAATAACACAAAAAATCTGACGTCGATCCAGCATCACTGATCTGACCTTTTAAATATAGCATTTTCATAATTATAAATATAGCTTTCATGACATTTTTTATATACATACATACATACACACATACTACATATATATATTTGCTAGTATTTGTTTGTTGTTGTTTGCTTTTTTCTCATTTTTTGCTGACATTCCTGCAAAAAAAATTCAAATTTTTTCTTTTGCTTTAGTAAGTTTTTGCTTGTCACCTTTTTACCCTGCATGTATTTTGAAAGAGATGCAGTGAATTTGCTCAGAGGGTCAATTCACTAAACAATTAAATTTAATCTGACCAATCTGAATTTATTTGACACCAATTCCAAAAAAATATCTTTCCATGTCAGAGTCACTTCCAGCCTGGGGGTCCAGAACATGGAGAGGGTTGTCCCGTTCTGCTGATGTTGGTGTTTGCCTTTGGGGTGTTGTGGCCCTCGCCCCTCACCCCTCTGTGTGTTCGGGACGTCCGTGCCAAACTCTGCGGCTGAACAAACTATTTCACATCGTATCGCAGAAAGTCAGGAACACGCTGACATCGGGCTGCGTTTCTCAGCAGTTTTTGGAGACGCTTGGTTTTGTGTTTGCAGGCGGGCCGGCCTGCCGGGTGAGGCAGATTAGTCCGTCATATGATGGACTCGCTCCGGAGTTATAAAGCGCTAATCCAGCTGCTGTGAGATCAGCCCCACCCGCTGAAATCAAAGCACTTGGAACGAGCTTGAGATGTGAAAACAGGGACATAAAATCTGCTGTTTTATCTGAGGAGAGAGAGAGAGAGAGAGAGGGAGAGAGAGAGAGAGAGAGAGAGTCCTGCAGGGTCAGCAGAGTGAGTCTGCACTCCGCTCAGGGTTGAAGTTTATTTTGAGGATTAAGATTAAGACCGGCTCTGAAGTTTTTCTGGATTAACAGCACTGAAATATGAGCCTTTCTTTGTGTGTGTGTGTGTGTGTGTGTGTGTTTGGCTGGATTGTGTGTCTGTGTGTGTGTGTGTGTGTGTGTGTGTGTGTGTGTGCAGGACCATCACCGGAGCTCGGATCACCTCTCTGCCCAGTTCAGTGTGTGAGCAGCTTCCCAACCTGCAACTTCTGTAAGTTCGAGTTTAAAAAAAAAAAAAGAGAAAAAGAAGAAAAAAGACAAAAAAATGCAAAGATTGTCAAAATGATTTTAATCAGTTACAAATAAAACCACATGTGTCAAATTTCCCTTTATTTCTTTTTGTTTATTAATTTAATTTCTTTAATTTTTTTTTTTTTTTTTTTTTTTTTTAGTAATTTTCCAGTCATTTTCTGGTCACTTTCTCGTGACTTGTTATTTGCTTCTTAGTGATTTTTTTGTCACTTTGGTGATCACCTGTTTTCCCATATTTTTGAAAAAAAAAAAAAAATTATTAAAGGCAAGAACCAATCCAGCATCACTGATCTGACATTTTAAAAATATCATTAAAATAATTAAAAATATAGTTTTCTTTGCTTTCTTTCTTCTTTTCTTTTTTTTTATACTAATCTTGGCTATTTTTCAAGTACGTTTTTTTCTTTTTTCTTTTCTTTTTTTTTTTTTGCAAATGTACTTTTCCTCTTCTTTTTGTAAGAAACATTGTTAATAAGGTTAACCACTCACATTGAGGCTCTGTGCTGCTGACTGGCTGCAGAACCACAGGAGAACCAATCATCTGCTTCCACCGACACACAGGAGGAGCAGGATTATCAGTCTCCTCTGCAGCGCCCCCTGCAGGTGGAGACACAGCCTCCTGTGTGTACTGCTGGAACGTCTCCGCTTGAACTTTCCAGTTGCGCGTGATTTGTCTCCCTCTAGTGGCAGCAAATGAAAAGCTGCGTGAAAAACTGAACGCCTCCGTGCTCAAATGCAAAGAAAAGCAGGAATTAAAAGAAAAAATAAATCTTTGAGAGAGTTGTGGAATAATCACATTTCATTTTTACCATTCCAGTGTAAACTGTGAAGTGTGTGTGAGGACAAATGACAGCACCGTCTCTCTCTCTCTCTCTCCCTCTCTCTCTCTCTCTCAGTGATCTCTCCTATAATCAGATCCAGACTCTGCCCAGCTTCTCTGAGTGTGAGAGCATCCAGAAGATGTGAGTTTTACTGTTTTTTTTTTTTTTTTTTTTTTTTTTTCTGGTATTTTTATTTGTTTATTATAATAATTTCAGCCGAGCACACACACAGTTCATGTGAGGCCGGTCGCTGTGGCAACCAAGAAACTGTTTTGTTTAGTTTTCTGCTGTTTTTTTTTTTATTCTCATGTTTTCTTTGTGTGTGTGTGTGTGTGTGTGTGTGTGTGTGTGTGTGTGTGTTCTAGCGACCTGCACCATAATGAAATAGAGGAGCTTGCAGAGAACACCTTCCATGGCCTGATGTCGCTACGCTCTCTGTAAGCACTCACTCACACACACACACACACACACACACACACACACACACACACACATAGAATGCACTGCCAAGGATTAGAAACAAAGGCTTGCTGTTATAAGAGAACTCGTGGTATTGTACGGTGTGTGTGTGTGTGTGTGTGTGTGTGTGTGTGTGTGTGTTTTGGCTGTACTTCCTGCTAATAGGCTTATTACACAACAGTAAATACCCAGTCAGCAGGTTACTGGGAGCTTTAAGTGAACTGGGCAGAGTGGCAGCTGCAGATCAGGACCTGAGCTGCTCTTCAGGTGAGAGCCGAGGCCCCGCCCGCTTGGCCCCGCCCGCTTGGCCACGCCCGCTTGGCCACGCCCCCTCTGCATCTGATCTCGCAGCATGGAGGCGAAGCAGGAGGGCGTGTCCGTGTCACGCTTTGTGGCGTGAAAGCTGCAGGGTTTTAGGAAGGAGCAGTAATGTGGTGTGGTCTACAGGGGGCGACAGATGACAAAGCCACCTGGTTACCATGCACCTTCACTTAAACTAAAACTAAAAACTAAAAAAAATGGACTAAAATGAAAAGAAAAAAAAAAAAAAAAAAAAAAAAAAAAAACATTGGCTGAGGCTAAAACTGAAACTGTTTTCTTTGTTCACAAAATTTTAGCTGAAACTGAATGACAGTAATCTGCTAAAATGAACATTTCTCTCTCTCTCTCTCTCTCTCTCTATCTCTCCCTCCCTCTCTCTCCCTCTCTCTCTCCCTCTCTCTGCAGTGACTTGTCGTGGAACAGGCTCTCCTCTGTGCAGACAAACTGTTTCTCTGCTCTGCCTGCACTCGTCAAACTGTGAGTACAAACAAACTGTGAGGCCCCGCCCCCTCCACACTCTGTGGGCGGGGCCAGCTGCTGTGGCGTTAGGTGGGTCAGGCGTAAACATAAACATAAAAACAAATCTTTATTTACACTGACATGACAGTTTCATCCACTGAACGCTCTCCCTGGACGAGTGTGAAAAAGACGTTTTGGCGTAGCAGCGAAAACAAGGAAAACGGAGGGTTTGTTAATATATCAAGTAATGTGCACCTACATAGGGGGCGCCGGCGAGCGTCCACTCTGCGGTGCGGCATTGACCTGTTTTATGTTGGACAGGTATGTGCCGATGGGACAGTTTTTTTTCCTAGAATGCTGACGGAATGTCTTCCATTTTGGGCGGTCAATATGGCTCATTGCTTAAAGTCAGGATTAAGGTCAGGATTAGGGTTAGGATTACGGTGGGGTTAAGGTAAGAGTTATTATAAGGGTTCAGCATATTGGTTATGGCTAAGATTAGGGAAAGGCTGTAGAGAATGATTATAACTCAAGGACTGGCTGCCGGCGGTTCGCTTAGCCAACTTTTATTTATTTGTTTTAATATTATCCTGTATTTTACACCATTTCAGCATTGGGGGGGGGACATATATTCCAGCAATATTTTGGGGAGGGACATATTTGGAGTGCCTGAAC